>NC_138668.1:1762124-1767124 GCF_964273445.1 Streptopelia decaocto
GTGGACACAGTTTACATTTAGTATTTATAGAGAAAGAAATTAAATTATGGTGAAAAGTGAAGCCCTTGACCCCAGAATTAATACCAACCCCATCATTTTCTTATTTCTGTTAGGGCTGCGCAGTCCAAATTCAAGTTACCTTTTAGCTCTAAGGAGAGGCAGGGAGACCATAATTAAACTAATCTATAGGGGGGAGGGAACAGCAATAATAAAGCAGTATATTGTATGGCATTCAATTAGGTGAATGAATACAGCTCCGGACAGACAACATAGATTAGAGACTCACTTCCTTTTAATTTCAATTTTAGCTTCCCCCTCTCCCATACCCACACCAACCAGCACTAGGAAATGTATCATCTTGACTGGGTATTTTATAACTGGAAAATCTATTTGTATGTTTTCAGAGATAAAGTGTCTCTCCCTCTTACCTCTTTCCCTCTCTCTCCTTTTCCCTTTCTATATATATATATGTATCTATATATATATATATATGTATCTTTTTTCCCCTTTCTCTGCCCACCCTGCCCGCCCCCTCAACTCCAAGGGCTTAATTCCGCACGAACCTCCCAAGAAGATTTAGAGAGTTTCCCCGTTTGATTTTCCAGCCCGGCTCTTTCTCTCCCTCTCCTCTTTGTTGAACGCAAACGCTGCTTCTCCCCGCGCTCCTCTTGCACCTTCCCCGGGCCGGGGGTGCCGGGCTGGGTCTCCCCTGGTCCCGGGGACCAAGAGCTGCGGACTCGGGATGGGAGGGGTGAAAAGCATCCGCCTACCCCCCCGCCTTCCTCCCTCTTAGGAGCTTGGAAAGTGTTTCTCTCACCAGGCTCTGCGGGAGAGGACACAAAACTGGGGGCTCCCAACCCCGCGTTTTGCCGGAGAACGGGCCCTCTGATTATTAACCGGGGGAAACTATCGATATTTTATTTGGGAGAAAACTTCTATGGGGACGTAATTTAATTAGGAAAAATGTGTCGGCTGTTTGGAAGCTGTTAACGACTGGGGGGGCGAAACGCGGGGTGTGCGACGGGCTGCCTTCCTGCTGGGGGGGTGGTGGCGTTAGTAAGAGGGGAGGGATGGGAACTTTATTTGGGTTTGATTCTTTTTTGGCCTCCTCTTTAGCGAACAGAGGCTGCTCCTCGTTGTGGCTGCGCTCACAATTCAAGGGTTGTGGTTGCCGCTGGGGAGGGGGAGGTGTCCGTGGCCGAATCGATAGAAGATTGCATTAATTATGATTTCGATTGATAAGCTCAAATTTCCTTCTAAACGCTGCAAACAGTTCTTCCCTCTCTTTTTATTTTTTTTTTTTTTTCATTTCCCCCCCATTTTTTCCCTCTGCCCCCCTCCCCTCTCCCCTGTTATAGACCCGGAGAGGAGATGAAAAGGCTTGTAGTTTTAAATTCAATGTGACAGCTCTGGAAAGAGCGGATGATGAATCTCCTATTATTGGATCAGTCTATTTGCCGCTCAATGTCTCTCTGTAATTGGAGCAACATCACTTTAAAGGTTCAGAGAGTAGAGCATTTCTGGTGAAAAATCCCCACAACACGCTGGTGAATGTTTTAAAGGGAAATCTATTAGTGATTTGGAGAGGGGAGGGGACAAGGGGGAAGAGGGTGGGTTGGAGAGGTGGGGGGGGAGGCTGAGTGTGTGTGTGTGTGTAACTCCGGCTGTTTAGTATTTAACCGGGTATCAGGCAGATCCGTGTGTTCCCCTCCGGCCCCCCCCGCACCCTCCCCTGCCCGCCCGGCCCCCGCCGCCCTCCTCGGGCTGGAGTTCGTATCAAAGCCCCCCTTGTCTTGTTGTGACAGCTCTGATATTGTTTATTGAGGCTGGATGTCAGGTATAATTAGCAATCGATATGGAAAACGTTTGCTCCCCACACTGGCACGTCTCTGACGTCAGGACCGATTAACGTTTCTTATTGGTCCCAAATTCCCCCAGCCTGAGCTAATTATTGGGAGCCTGATGTTGATAAAGTTAAAGCGCCCGGGCGCCCTGCAGCATGAGCCCCTCGCCGCGCCGCCGCCTCCTCCTCCGGCAGCAGCACCCCCGGCCCCAGCCGCCCCAGCGCCCCCAGCCCCGCCGGCACCCCCCGCGCTAGAGCCGCCCCCATGATGGACAGCCGCATCCTGGAGCATCCCCATGCCCAGTTCGGGGGTATGGTGGGTTTCCCTTACCCGCTCGGTCACCACCACGTCTATGAGCTGGCCGGGCACCAGCTGCAGTCGGCGGCCGCCTCCGTCCCCTTCTCCATCGATGGATTACTGAGCGGCTCCTGCGCCGCCTCCGTGGTCAACCCGGCGCCGCTCATCCCCTCCGGCTGCGGGGTGAGCGGGGACACTCAGCCCTTCAAACTCGCAGGTAGGAGCGGCCCCGTCCCCCCCACCCCGCCTCTCCCCTGCCCCGACCGCCGCTCCCCGCCCGGAGTGTGTCAGTGCGGAGAAGGAAAAGCACCGCACCCCCCCAGCCCCGCATCCCCAGCTGCGGGTATTGGGGTGCCTGGAGGGGGGGCGGCTGTGCTGGGCCCCCCGCGAGGGGGCGGACAGGACGGGGCTCTGGGCCGAGCGCCGGGAGCATCTCCCGCTCCCACCGGCGTGGGGCCACGTCTGAACAATAGCGGGCCCGGCCTGGTGCCTTCCCCCAGAGTTTGTCTCTGGGATGGGGGGCTCGGAGCATACCATAAAAAAAATAAAACTAAAAAATCGTTGGAGTCTGAGGAATGAAAAGCAGTGATTATTTCCTTAAACGATTTAACGGAAGGGAAGCGCTTTCCTTCCCTCCCCACCGGCCTGTGGTACCGCTATTGTTCCGCTATTAGAACACTCGGTCGCCCCAACATCCTTTTTAGTAATCCTGGAACAGCCTCCCTCTGCACCTCTACTAAATAAAAATTATTAGTGTTATTATTAAATTCCACACCTGCTGGAAAACGTCAGGAGAGGTGCAGCCAGGGCTGTAAATCCCCAACCTGGAGATGTTCCTTCTCGGAGAGGCTGCGATCACCCAGCCCCACGCCTGCCCGTGCTTGGGGGTCTGCGGGAGGCTCGGGGGCCGCCCTGCTCTGGGGGCTCGTGTGGGACCGGTCCGGGAGCTGCCACCCACGCAGGAGCTCCGGGGGAACAGGGGAAGGGAAGGAGGGAGGGCTTTTAATTTAATTTTTTTTTAATGGAATCTTTGGTGGCTGGAGCAAATATTGGAACTTCTCTCTCTCTCTCTGCCAGCTGAGTGCCTGTGGAAAGCTTCCTTCAGGAATAAATGTTCTGTAAAGTACATTTTCGGAGGAGGCGAGGGCAGATCGGGTTCCTCCCCATTTTTAGCGCAGGTGTGTGTATAATCCCGCTCTTTTATCAACGCTGCCGAGCACAAAAGTTAAAAGGCTCCTGTGAATGGCAGGGAGGGTGGGAGAAGGCCTGTCTTCCAGGGACCTGAGGGTATTTCTGCCTTTTCAGACTCTGGTGACCCGGACAAAGAAAGTCCTGGCTGTAAAAGAAGACGAACCCGCACCAATTTTACTGGCTGGCAGCTCGAGGAGCTGGAAAAGGCGTTTAATGAGAGTCATTACCCGGACGTGTTTATGCGAGAGGCTCTGGCTCTCAGGCTGGACTTGGTGGAGTCCAGAGTGCAGGTAAAAGCCGTGTGTCCCCCCCGCCTCTTCCCCTGCCCTCTCCCTGCGCCGAGCGGTCCCTGGGGACGCCCCGCCGGACCCGCATCCCCGCGCCGGGACGGGCCCTGCGCGCTCGGGCCCTCAGCCCCGCTCCTCCCCGCCTCGCCTTTTGTTTCCCTGCCTTGCACTGGTCCTTGCTGGTTTATTTTCTTATTATTATTAATATTCTTTTAATCTTTACGAACGAGCCTCCGAGAGTGGCTTTCCAGTCTAGGTTCCCTAAAGCTTTTTTATTTTTAAATTTATTTAAAAAATATTTTTCTACTGCAAGCATTTTTCTTACATGAGCCAAGGGCAAAAAATTAGCATGCAAATATGAGGCTTAATCACGGACGGGGTACACCGGAGAATGTCAATAAAGCTCGTAGGCGCATCGAGAGCATGTGGAACTTGTAAAACTTAATTTTAACGAACTGCTCAGGCCCTCGGTCCTACGAGATAGGGAGGGGAGCCATCCATTTGCTTATATATATATATATATATTTAAAAGTGAACGAAGTCGGGGAATACGGGTGTGATGCGGGCTGGCTGTTTGTCTCCAGAAGCTGTTTCATGCTGTGGTGGCTGCGATCGGTCGGCGAGGCCGAGCCGTCGCCCCTGCTCCCCGCCCTGCCGGGCTGCTCGGCCCGGAGCCCGCGGTCGTGCGGGGCGGCTGTGCTCGGTGGGTTGCGGTGGGTCGGCTTCGCGTGGGCTGCGTGTGCGCGAAATGCGTCTTTATCCCATTTCGGGCGGCGGGGCCGGTCCCCCCGGGATAAGCTGACGCCGTTTGCCGCGGTTCCTCCATCATCTTTGTCTCACGGTGTCTTTCCGAGCGCTTTTCCCTTCCTGCGCCGGCTCCGAGAGCATCCTCTCCGCCGTGCCTGGGCGGGCGGGAGCCTGCGGGGCTCTCCTGGGAATGCGCAGGGCCCGGCCGGGGGAAAGGAGCCGGGATCGGCTGGCCGATATCCCCGCGGTGCTCCCGAGCTGGTGTCATGCTCCGGCTCCAAACGCAATCGCTGGCTCCGGCCGGGAACAGGCGCTGCCCGCAGCCCCGATGGGCCGAGGCCCTGCTGGCGCAGGGGGGAACGCGAACCACGGGGAAACGCCGAAGCAAGCAGAAACAGGGCCGGAACAGATGGGATTTAATTTTTTTATTCTCCCATAATCTGTAACAAACCAAACCAAACCCCATTTTTTAGGTGATCCAACCCATCTGCTCCGACGCCCGGGACGGGCAGGAGGCCCAGCTCCCGCTCCACAGGGCCAGGCGATACCCCCCTGCCGCCGCCTCTCATTCGGCCCGCTTATTGTGCTGTGCTTTATTGCATTTTGCGTGCGGCTGCGGAGGGATCGGGCCCGG